>NC_091746.1:36715764-36718264 GCF_043380555.1 Nothobranchius furzeri
ATAAATGTGTTAATGTCCCATCAGGTTCAATGAATCATACATTTGTATAAATATGTAGAATGAGAATAAATGAGTAATGAACATGGTGATTTATTGTTTAATGTCTGCATACCGCTGAGGTCCAGATTCAGATTTATTATTTCTTTGTTCACACAAGTTTAGCTGTTTGAAGAGCAACTTCTGTTCATTAAAGCCCGGGGCCCAAATTCACCAGTGGACAGTGTTTCTTTAGTGAATTTAGTGTCTGTCTGCCTCACAGAGCCCCGCGGTTGCAGTCTAGCCACATTTAAAGAGGTCCTTCACTCAAATTTTTTATACATTTGCCGTGGTCTCTAGTAGGAATTAAGTCGTACGTTGGGGAGAAAAAAGCTCCGGTGCATCTATTTCTGCATGGAGAATTCAGCCAGAGGAGAAAGTCGCTTCAGACGTCAGGATTTGGAATCTAATTTACTGATATTTGGACATCTCACATCTGATTGGCTAATGGCAACAAGACTGTACCAATGACTCCATTTTCTTTGATGCTTTTTCTCCACAAATAACACAAGCCTGAAGGAGTTTTGCTCTGTGGTGGAGTTGCTAATGCTAGCAGACATTCTCTGCTGTTTCCTGAATGCTAAACCAACAACAGCCTTCCCCGTCATGAGATCAAGATGGGTGAGTCCATGAATGTTAAGTGACAGACGTAGTTTTGGGGGGGGGGACAGGGAGGACATGTCCTCCTACTTTTTCCAAATTCAATTATTGTCCCCTACACTGTTTACGTCCAAAACCAATATTGCGCTGTCTTAAATAGACACTGGTTGCGCACTAGGACCAAGACCCCTGTCCTCATGCCGGTTGTGTCCCCCCTCACTTCTAACATCAAAACTACATCCATGGACACAGATCTGTCGGGCTTTTCAAATCCTAGAAGCTAATGCAGGAGAAAGGTGTAGGAGACTGTTTTCATGTTCAGCCTGCATGCTAAACTCAGAGTGACTCATCACTCTCAAAAATAACAAGTAAAAAATGGTTCCTCGGTTAAGGACCTCTTTAAATGAAGGACTCTGCTGCATACAGAGGAAACCCTTCTGTGTGTATGTGATTCCTGCTGGAGCGACATGCTTTTTATTATCAACAGCTACGCTGTTTGTGACGTGCATTCATGGTGAGACAGGAAGCGAGACAATCTTTGGTACACCATGTAATAAAGCTGCTTTTTAACCATAACCAGTGAGAGATTATTGTAACATGTAGAAGGAAAGGTCCTAAGCATGACAGTCCAACAGCTTAGTGGTTCACTCTTCGTCATCATCCTTTATTTATATGGCACGTTACAGGCATGAGGCATGCCACCAGAGTGCTGCACAGAAACAAGTTAGGGTTAGGGTAAAATCAGCTGTAGCGTTAAGGATTGGGTTCATATGTATTAAATGATCAATAAGATGTCATAATTCCATGTAAATATGAAATAGCAGTCTGATTGGTCTTTGAGTGTTTAATCCGAAGACTAGTTTCTTTTACTTATTCAGGGACCATGCACACTTCATATTAATTCAGACAGTCATGAATATAGTTCATAAGAATGAGTTTATTTCTATTTCCCTAAACTAACGGTTGTACAAGACAAGATATGAATGAAATGATTGAATGTAATGGATGAAATTATGTAATTGAAGCTAGATGTTTTAGCAAAACCTTTCTTACGTATCTGAGAGAGATTGTGGAGTCTGGGTTGTAAAATCAAGTTGGCTGTACGGTTTGATAAGCTAAACTTGGTTTACAAAGCCATCCGACGCAATTTGTGCCGAATCTACGCACCCTTGCATGGGGATTCCTGTGCGATCCAGGAGGTCAGGAGGTCGAGATGGACACTGCAGATGGCATGGACCTCTGGCATCGGAGCTCGTAGCAAGCTCAGATTTCGACCCGTCTAGTCTGGGTAATCGTCCAGGTGGCGGCAGGAAGCTGGAGTGCTTGTTTTGCATCTAAGACTGTTCGGTGGCTGTTAAAAGAGCCGTTGTGTCTGATATCATCGGCAAGCGTTGCAGAGCAGTGATTTGACCTGAGGTCAAAAGAGAGGAAGACAATTAAAACCAACAAATAAAGATAGAATAACTCATGTAAGAGATCAGCAACATCTAAGCCACGGAGTTAAAAGGTAAAAACTCTTCCCCAAAGTTCAGCAGCAAATCCCGTTTCAACACACTAAAGAAATGCCTCCAGACCTCTTCTGGTTCTTGATCCATCACAAAAGAAGACATGGTGCAGCCTTGTAATAAATAAAGATTATTCTGAATCAAGATGTTGAAGAAGACATTAGATGACAGTGGAGCTGGTTAATCTAAGATTAAATAAACTTTTTATCTTTAGCTTCAGCTTCTACTGGAAGACTGTCGCCCTCCTTTGGTTGTTTATGACATTACAACAACGGTTTGTCAGAACCTTTTCTAAAGGATTTTCAGCGCTATAGAACAAGAAAATAAGCTAAATAAAACGGTCCAATAGCTTGCTTGGA